>NC_042290.1:12275391-12310391 GCF_901000725.2 Takifugu rubripes | reverse complement strand
ACGTTTGCGAGCAGCCGCGTGGCGGCACCGGCGGCCTTTGGTCTCAGAGCGGATTAGATTTAAGTGCAGAGCTGAATCTGGACCCAGAAAAAGATTCTGCTTGTAAAAATAGCGCGACCGAGGGCTCGGCTGGCGACACCCTGTTTACTCTACGTTGGATTTAATGAAAGAGCGTTTCTCCGTCCGGCGTCCGCACCGATTCATCTCTGCCACAGACGGTTCCCAGGGACCAAGACCTGGACTCAGAGGGGTTCTGCAGTCCAGAGCTGAAGGGAACGCTGGCGTCTCGAGGCTGAACGTTGGTGGGAACGTTCTCCTCCACGCTCACATGTCGTTCTGTGGAAACTTGAAAGATGAGAAGTTGGAACATTCCAGGCAACAAATCTGGTTCCGTTTAACTTGATTGGGCTTCAGGGAAGCTAATCGGTGCTAGCACGTTAGCCCGGGTTAGTGGATGAACTTTACAGGCCGTTGGAGCACCATCGTTCAGCAGAACCGAGTGAGACAGGAAGAGTCCAGGATGTTAGAGGAGCTTTAGCTCATTAGCTTGCGCCGCCACGACAGGCTCCGAACCAGGAAACACAGATCAAAGACGTGGAAAAGCAGCGCGGAGACAGCGAGCGTTGGTCCCAAATACGGACGTCTGAACGTGTGAACGCTCAAACCGATTCTGTTCCAGCAGAAACGGGTCAGAGATGAAGGACGCTGCAGGGTCCGAACCAGGACGCCGAGCCTCAAAGGTTCCACACAGCTGACGCAGAAGATCAAAGCACTTTTGTTGCCTTTGTTTTCTCCAACAATCCGCTGACGAGTTTCTGCATATTTGTGTTTGATTCACACCAACTACACACACACACACACACACACACACACACACACATCTGTGAGGACTTTGATGGACACAACCCTCCCCCAGACCCTGACCTCTGACCTCTGACCTAAACCCAACTCCAAGCTTGACCTTCAAACACAAGTTTGAGGAGAACCAGACTGGACGTCCTCACTTCACAGGTAAAACTTCTAATGTGGTCCTCGCAATATAGGATATCCCACAAACACACACACCGATGGCGTGAGCGTCTCCGGCAGGGCCGGAACGCCGGGCGGTGAAGGACGGAGAACGAGGGACGATATGAAGAGCGAGGAGGGGAAATGGGGGGTTGTCGCTGCCCAGAGAGGTGAAAGAAGCCCTTGTCTGTGGGAACAAAGTCACACTTCAGCTATTTTCAGCCAGATTCCCAGGAATTCCCAGATATCCGAGGAGTCAAATTCCCTGTTACACAACTTCAAACCCAGGATGCAGCTTTTAGATCCAAAATTCCAAACTGAGCTGTTGGGTGAAATCTGTGGATCGGAGCTGCCGACAGCATTTATCACCCGTCCGGAGGCTGGAGCCGTGGAAAAGCCCCACAATACCTACGGTCCCTGAAGGCATCGTCAACAATGGACCCCGTCAACCAGCCCCCTGACACTGGCCACGCCCCCACGCCACGCCGAAGGTCGGACGCAGGAAAGATCGGGAATACAATCGGGATGTAGAAATAAAACCCCAAAATAAAAAACTAAATCTGAAACACTAATATTAGGATTTAACACGGCTGCCAGAAGTCAACACAAGAGGTTGCCAACGGTTACACACACACACACACACACAGGTGCTCTTAATAGTGACAATTTTAATGATAATAAATAATAATAAATAAAGCCAGAGGGGAGAGAGAAGCAGGAGCTGAGCAGTTTCGCCAGCAGGGGGCGATATTGGCAACAAGGAAAAAGATAGAAAAACAGAGAAAAAGAGAATTAAAGCGGACAAATTTGTTCGTTGAGCAGCTTTTTGTCACGTTTCTGTGTCTCCATCGTCCAACTCGATAAAGCGACGATAAAAGAACCGTCTGAGACAGGAACGCCGCCGGAGCGGAACCACCGGAGTCAGGAACGAGTCCACAGTGATGAGGCTGCAGCTTTGGAGCCACCAAAGCCGGCAGAACACACACGTTCATCATCAGAACCACGGTGACGCTCCTCCGCTCTCACACGGGTCCGGCGGACGCCGTTCCAGCTCAGGAGCGTCTCAGTGTCCGGAACATCGGATCTTAAAGGTTGTGACGACGCGTTGTTGCCATAGCGACGGCAGCTGAACGAGGACAAACATGAACGCAGGAACTGCGCCTCCACCTTCAAGGTCAGTGTAGAGGTTAAAACGGTGACCTTTGACCTTTGCGGCAGCAGCGGCGGGCTTCACCGGCGCGCTCACGTGGACGCAAACAGTCGTTTGTGCGTCGGACTCAGTGGAAAACCAGAGTTTTGGGAAGGCAGCTTCCTGTGGAAACAGTGATGTCAGCATGGCCTGGTCCCGCGTAGCGGCGCTCACACCCCTGCAGCGTCAGCGTAAACTCGCTCTCCCCCTCACGCTCTGCTAATGTCGTTAGCAGCGTCTGCCCCGTTCGTCTTGGAACCATGTCAGGCCGGCGAATCAAAGCGGACAGATGCAATTTGTCGAGTTAGAGCAGTTGGTGCTTCACAGAACCGTCGGCTGAGGTTGGAAACGGACCCTGAAGCAGCTGAACTGCTGAGCTAACGGCACAATCAGGATACGCTGAGATGTAGAATCATTTCCTGTTAGCATCCCCGGCTAAATTCAGACACTGCTACCTGCTTCTTTAGCTCTCTGGTGGCTAACAGCATTAGCTTTGTGAATGCTACGAGAAGAAACCCGTTAAACTGTTTGTGGTCTCATTTCAGCTTTTACACGCATCAATCTGCCACTGGTTGGGCAACATTCCTGTCGTTTTAAAACACTGGTCTGGTTTTTGGATTCCTGATGATTCCACATCTGACCACCCTGTTCCAGAACAACCAGTATGACTGGAACTACACACCATGAAAAATAATGGTTTTATTATCGAGATGAAACCAGTTTCACACTGGTCGACTTTCCCTTTTACCTCATCAAAGACTCACAGGCAGCGTGTGTGTGTGCGTGTGTGTGTGTGTGTGTGTGTGGAGGGTACAGACTGGGATTGTTCTCTCTGGGTGTAAACCTTTGGAGCAGGAAGTGCACGTTGGGGTCAGGAGGGGATCTGGGCACGCTCAGTCTGCCCACATCTGTTTAAATACCAGAGCGCCTCAAAGTCACACAGGAAGAGTGTGTGTGTGTGTGTGTGTGTGTGTGTGTGTGTGTTCTTTGTAATCACAACTTATAAAAAGGTTTGCCCTTTTTCTGGTTCCCACAATGAGAAAGGTGCCGAAAATAAAGGTGCTAATAAGGTCAAAGTAGACGAGTCTGCAGGTTCTGCTGCACGTGCACGTGCATGCGCGCGCACACACACACACACAGGCAGGTTCATCAGGTGTGATGCTGGTGGTCAGGAACAATCTCACGTTTGTGCATCACAGAAACACAACTTTAACACATCACAACAAAAATGACGCAATTTCTTAAACCAGTTGAGGGTAAAATGGTGCACACACACACACACACACACACACACACACAGGGCTCCCTTTGTTAACACAACACAAACACACTCTGTCAACGTTGCGAACGAGAAGGAGAATAGTGGAAAACAGGAAGTAGAAGAAAGTAAATGTTCACACATGTCGCTCAGGCTCCTGAGGGAGGTTTTGAGGTGAGGAAGGACAATGTTGTTGGAAAACATCCAGCTGAGGTTTCCATAGTAACAAAGAGTGGTTCGATTTCATGGTTGAGGAGGTAAGACAATATTTTAAAGAGCAGTGACTCACCTGCTGCAGTGATGAAGGTCCAGTCATCATCTTCCTCATCAGTCCTGATTCATGTCGCGTAACCAGGGACACATTTTATGTAATTTCCAAGTAACTCAAAGTTCAATGAGATTTTATTTTCGTCAGAATCAACAGCACGTTTTCCATCAGTACCCTGACAACACTGACCTCTAGGGGCTGGTACTGGAACTGCACCTCTGCTCACGTCCTGCAGTGATGAGCTAAAGCTGCAGTCAGGTGATCAAAGCTAATTAGGCGACAGTTTACGACAGGTCTCCCACATCAGATGGCTTTAACCTACCTGGTGGTTTCTGCTCTCGCCTCCTGATCTCGGGCAGCTTCAGGACATCTGAAGGTGAAACTTTGGAAGCGTTCCCGAGCTGATTCAACTTCTTGTACCTATACCTGCCCGACAGGTGGCTCCTCTGAAGGACCCTCGTGTCCAGAGTCAGCACCAGGTCCTCTCCATCTCTGTCGAGCTGGATCAAAGTAATCTGCTGCAGGCGGATCCTCCTCGGCAGGAACCCCGAGGTTTGCAGCCTCAGACGGTGTGGTCCCGTCCCGTCCCGCCCCGTCCCCACTACTGCCCCTAGTCCTGCCCTCACCTGCCCCTCTTTTATAATCTGACTGTTGAAATTCCAAAATTTTCAGGACCTGTGTGGGCAGTACAACTATTGACCAACAGGTGGCGCCACTTCTCCAGAATGTTCCAGTATGATCAGGAATTAAATGTATTTTTAAGCAAAAGTATTAAAAAGGCATTTACCATCAATGGTACATTTAAAACTATACATATTTAATATTGATATCCCGAAGGTTTCTCTCATTATTAGTTATTTGATATTCTTAAAAACAGGAACGTGTTAAGTACGAGGGACAAACCTTTTTATGAGTTTATAATTAAAATAAATTGATATAGCTACAGTGTCGAGCTGCTCGAAAGGTTTTATCTATTGTCACGCGCATCAAAGTACAAGCAAACGATATAAATAAGTACTTTATTACTGAATATATTAGTACAATATTGAATCGTGGACAGGCCTGTTACTGACCACTAGGCGGCGCTGCTGCGCCTCGTTTGTGCGAAGACTGACGTCAACATTTCAGGCTGATGAATTGGAATTGAAAACGTTTTTGAAACACATCTGTGTGAAATGGCGGGGGGGGGGTCTATGTTAGTTTTTCAGTTGTTAAAACAACTTTGGAAACTTAGTTTCTTTAAAATCCCCCAAACTGCTAAATAGCTCACAAGTCCTGCAAAAGGAAGCGCTCCACCCAAACCTGCACCGCATGTCACACACTTCATTCATATCAGCAGAAGTTCTTCACATAGTTCACATGCACAGAAGGACACGCGCACGCGGTTGAACAGCACAGCGGGAAAACTCACATGAGAGGAAACAACAGAAATAAAACTGCAGGAAAAACAGATTAAAAGAGGCCATAAAAGCAAGCAGGGAGCCTGTTGCTGGAGCTTCCCCTGAACATCAGAGGAAGAGGCTTCTTCCATTCCGAAGTGCTCAGCTGGTTTCTCTGCTCACTTCCTGACTGAATTAGCACCAATTAAGCATCGAGGTCTTTGACCAGGTGACTCTCGTGTCGATCAATTAGCTCGATGCTTTTGAAATGGAAAACATCTGACTTGATGCGAGATTGGTGTTTTTATGCAGAGGACCTGTTAAAAAGAGACTTGTATCAGTTTAATTGTGTGATTCGTGTCATTTTAAATTGAAATTAAATTTTCTTCTATTGACATTTTATTTGCTTTTAGGGGAAATTTATGGTTACACAGTCGTGATTTTGTCGTGATTGCACCATAAAAGCAGAGTTTGTTATTATTTCCCCAATTTTTTGAGGGGAATATTCATCTTTGGTCAGCTCGACCGTTTGTGCTCACGAACTCCGTGATGAGAGCAAATATGTGCACCCAAAGATAACCATCGACCCATTTTGGACGAGATTGCGATGACGTCACCCGCTGCAGAGCTCGAACCCCGTTTTATCAATGACCCCCACGTGACCCGCTCAGCCAATCAGCGATCTGCACCTGCTCGGTTCCGGACGCGCCGCAGCAACAAGAACCAGCCGAGCAGCAGCGCGGTTCCCAGGAGCTCAGCGGAGGCAGCAGCGGCGAGTCCGGAGCATCGGCGGCCCCCAGCAGCAGCTTCCGTCCGCCTTTCACACCCTCACACGCGGGGCAACGACTGCGAGCATGCCGCTGAAGAAGACGGTGGCCGCGGAGAGACGCATGGACCTGGCGTCCTTCTTCTGCATGATCGGCCGCCACGGACCGGCCGTGGCGCTGGCTGTCGTCGCGGTGGTGACGGTGCTGGCCGGGTTCTACATCTACCGGACCGTGACTGGGAGGCGGAGGAAGGCCGCATGCGCTGACGGCGCGCTGAGCCCCGGGGAGGAGGACGGAGAGGCGTCGGTGATCCAGCAGAGTCGGCACCGCGCCGGGGAGTCAACAGGTAACAGAGCCGAACGCGAGCGCTGCTGGGCGGCCTGCAGGTCGGAGGAGGCGGTGGAAAGATGATCCGAGAAAGTGGCCCGCAGGGACGAGAGCTGAGAGTTGATATTATTTATAGGAAAACCTCCAGCCGTTCAGTTATTTAAAGGCCATTAAATTAGTATTGTTGCTATATAAGAAGTGGAGATGCACCAAAGTAAAACACGACCCTGAATGTATAACTCGGGTTTGGATTCCAGACATGAAACCTGCAGGACATCAGAACCCAGCGAGGCTCTGATCCTCCTCCTCCGTCCTTTTAAACTTTATGTAACTCATAGCGACAACAGGAAGTCCTTAAACTGCTGACGTTGAATTCTAAAGTCCAGTTTTAACTTCCTGAATGTCCTCCTATAACCCAACATGTTGCATCTGGCTAATTCCAGCAGATTTGAATTAAAACTGCAGAACACCTTCGACTAAAGGTGAGAAAAGAACCTTTTTATGGCATCGGGACGGACGGAACCGGTTAAATCGAGTCACAAAGGGAGGCGACGGGAGCTGCTGATAACCTGGATTATTGACTGACGTTACGTTTTTCCACGATATCAAACGAATCGTTTTAATCTGACGTTCCCTCAACGTTCCTCGTCACCTTCTTGAGAGCTTCTTGTTCGTGTTTCAGACCTGAGTGGCGACGGCGTCACGGACGCGATGGAAGATGTTGGAAATCTCAGGCACCGTCCTGCTGCTGCGGAGAAGAACCCTCCGACTTTTGCTCCGAAGATCCACGCGGCAGGAATGAAGCCGACCGCTCAGACGGAGGAGGCCAATCGGAGCCCGGCGCCGCCGCACGTTACCGCCGCCGACGGCGTCGCTGAGGCCAGCGGAGGGGTGGAGGTGAAGAGCCTAGAACCGGGGAACCAGGAGGAGCACCAGGAGGTGAGGGCGTGCACGTGGAGACGACGGGTTTACATTCGTTCCTGTTTGTTTGAGTCTTCGGTCGTCTCGATAACGACTCCGTCTGTGCAGGTGCTGGGAGATGAACGACCGGAGGGTGGAGACGTGAGCACAGGCAGCAGAACTGGAACGGAGGAGAACCGTCGGTGTTCCACCGATACTGGAGATGTTCCCGCTCCCCTCATCTGCCCCAGCAAAGGGCAGCAGATGGAGAAAGCGAGTCCAGAGGAGGGAAAAGAACCGTGCGATAAGACGTTCTGGTCCACAGATCTGCCGTCTGAGGCGGGGGCGTCTGCTCCGGACAGTCGTGATGATGGAGACGTGTCTGCAGAAGTGATGAGAGAAGATGCAGGATGTGATGTCGACGATGAAGAGGCAGCGCTGAGGTCTTCTGAAGTCTCCGACGCAGGTTCCTCGCTGCCATGGCAACGACAGGATAAAATGTCTCAATGTGTGGATGAGGTCTCTGAATCCTCCGTCAATGGTCTTGAACGACCATCACCTGAGACGGGGAACCCGCCTGAACCTCACAGAGCGACCAGCTGTGAAACATCTCATCTCCCCCCAACAAGAGAACTGGGCTCTGCTCCCGATGCAGCAGCTTCTGCGACCTTTCCTGATCCCGGTGTTGCTCCCGGTCCTCCCGTGGGTGACCTTCAGCTGTCCTCTTTTGAGCCAACGCAGAAGAAGGATGACGGAAACGCGTCTTCTGCCGGCGCTGGTGCAGAAAGCGGCATCTCCAGCCTGGCGGTCAGTCCGGACGCGGAAGCGGACGGAAACATTTTCAGTCCGGAGCCGCCGGTGCTGGAGGGCGATCCACAGGCGATCAGCCTCTACGCAGACGATGCAGCGCTGTCCGCCGCCATTGAGCGGATGAGCGGGGAGACGTTGGGGCCCCTCCAGCCGTGTTGCTCCCAGATGTCCCACAGCACCAGCTGGACGGTGGCCAACGAGGACGCGTTTGGCCACGAGATCGAGGACGGTTACCACAGGCTGGTCGAGCAGTTCGCCGCTCAGATCGCCGTCAGTGTCACCAGCTTAACCGACCAGCTGACGGACGTCCGAGCCGCCCTCGAGGTCGTGGAGACGAGAGCGAAGACGAGCGCCAAAGAGAAGGAGGACTCGCAGGCGGAAGCGGACTGTGAAAGGTCTGAGATCAGCATCATGGAGGCCACCATGGAGACCAACGAGTGGATCACTGACACCGCCTCCCCGCTGCCCCCCTGGCTGCTCCCGGCTCCTGTGGATCACCCAAACACCCGCCCGCCGCCCTCGGACCGGCGTTCCGCTTGCGACGCCGCCGCGGCCGACGTTCCTGCCGGGACGCTCCTCGCTGACGAAAACATGGAACATTTCAAAAAGGTGGTGGCGGTTCAGCCCATGCCTCAGAACGTCAACGTCACCTTCCGCGTCCATTATCACACCCAGTCGCCGCACCAGACGGTGGCGGTCACCGGCGATCAGCCGGAGCTGGGGAGCTGGAAGGAGTTCCTCCCCCTGGAGAAGGTGAAGGAGGGCGACTGGAGCGCCGTGGTCGGCCTCCCCACCGAGAGCCACGTGGAGTGGAAGTTTGTGTTGCTGGACAAGGGGGAGGTGTGTCGGTGGGAGGAGTGTGGCAACCGGCTCCTCCACACGGGCGTCGGTGACGACGTGGTGGTGCACAAATGGTGGGGGCTGGTTTGAAGGTGTCGGAGTGGGAGGGGCCAGCGGGGGTAACATGTTGGTGTGTGAGGGGCCAGCGGCGGGGGGTAACAGGTAGGGTGGGGGGGGGGGGGGTAACATGTTGGTGTGGGGCGGGGCAGGGGGGGTAACAGCGTCGCTGAAGAAGGTGGACTCACCCCGATGGAGAGGAAAAGGAGGCGCGACGGTTCTGACGCCCGGTCGGGCCCAAACGGTCCTGCCAAGGTTCCGAAGACTCGGATCCTCCCGTTTGAATTTGGAACTCCGCAGATGGAAAATGGGACTGTGGAATTTCTTGTTCAACCTATTTCGATGTTATCTGACGTTTTATTGCTCGAACAAAGTTGCTCATTGACGCAGACGATCGTTGGGCGTGTCGTCGGCGCCAGAAACACGTTTATGGGTCATCGACTGACCCGGAAGTTCCTCAGTTAAGGTGGAATTTCTCAGCACTCTTCCCCGTTCTTCCCCTTTATTGCCCTCGTGTTCCGCTCGTCTGCTCCACCACACAAATGCACGACGTTCACTTTGGTTGCAGCGATTATTGAGCAATAATGGTCCCGTTTGGTCCCGGGTCGCGTGCCCCCCCCCCCCCCCCCCCCCCCCCCCCCCCCCCCCCCCCAGCTTTGAATCCCAACACTGATTAAAATGCTTCTCCTGTCAAAGGTGTAGACTTTAGAATCGCTGTCTAATTATGCAACTTTGTGACGACGACGTTCTTGTTGAATATTTGCTGCCAATAAACTGTCGAATGAACCTTTGCTGCGTTTTTATCAGGAGAACTCGGACGTGCGCGTCCAGGGCCCGGTGACATGTTTGTCCAAACTTTGATCCGTTCTTTTTTTAATGATGAAACTCAAAAGCATCAAGTGGAAGTAATTTTTGTGAATCATTAACGATGAAGGACAACAGAACATTTCAGGATCTGAAGCAGAATCAATTTGCAAACTCGGCAAAAACCTCAAACTGTGACCTGGTTCTGGGTCCAGCTGGACCGGAGCTCGGTTCTGTGGCCGGGCCCAGCCAAGTGTCAGCGGTGTCCTGGTGGCTCTGCTTCATCTTCATCATCCTCTCTCTCTCTCACACACACACACACACACACACACACACACAGAATGCGAAGCACTCGGCAGCTCTGACCCGTTCTCCTCGGCGGCCTGCTGGGTTCCTCATTTACACACTGACATGTGATCGACGCTCCTTCGGGCTTCGAACACACAACCTCTGCAGGTCGTTCACCTCTGCGTCGGGCTGGAAGCAGGTCAGCAGCAGCCGATCGGGTCACAGGTTGTTTACTGCTGACACATATTGATCCAGGAGCGCCAGATCTTCCCAGATCACCGTCCTCTGAAGCCCTGAGGTCACAGAACGGGACCACTTGAGGCTTCAGGGGTAAATTAACAAGTTCCCCCAGGGGCAAAAGCACTTCCAGTCCGTTATTCATCAGGACTTAAGTGAGGATGTTCTCACAGGAACCGTGGAGCCTTTGATCTCCGCTGCTCAGCACTGGATCCCGGTCGTGACCCGGCAGGATGAAGAGCATCAACGCAGCAGATCCAGGGGTCAAAGGTCACCACCGCCGTGCTGTTTGATATTTTTAGGTGCTGATTAAAACCTCTGTTATCTCCAAACAAACAGGACCCGATCAAAGTCCGAAGCTCTCGTGTGTCCGGCAGCAGAGCAGCAGGCGGTCACGTGAGCGCTCGGCCCGCCGGGCGTGAAATTCTCCCGTCTCCTCTTACAGACGCGCCTCTCGCCCCGGCGTCTGCCGCCTCGCCGTCGCTGCTTTATCTGCTCTTCACCAGGTCTGCGTTTTGGGAGGTTTTTTTTCCTGTCAGTGGTTCAAATTCAACATTTAACTACAGAAACATCCAACCTTCATTTATCCAGAACGCCTGAAAATAGCAGCTTGGTTGTTTTTTTCTGTGAGAACTTTGATGTGAAAAACAGTAAAAAATGAGGGAAGAGTTCATTGTGAATATCTGAGGCCGTCTCCAGGAGGCAGCTCGTGCCCGTGCTCGTGCCCGTGCTCGTGCTCGTGGGTTTAAGCAGGCGGTTATTTATAAATCCCAGCATGTTCTGGGACCCTCTGATCTTCCCCGCTGCCCAAGCAGAGCAGCCTGACCTTCCTAATTTAACCTCCATTCTGAAGATGGTTGGTGATGCACGGTGATGACGTCACGCATCAGTGTGATCTGAAGCTGACATGATATGAGGATGATTTCATCCCCTTCTCTTTTCTCAGCATCTCCATCTTCTCTTCCATCTCCAGAAGAACTCCAGAGGAAAGAGAAAAGAAGCAGAAATCAATGGAGAAACAGCAGCACGGGAAGAATCGCCATTCCATTTTAGGAGTAAAAGTTAAAAAGAGTTTTAAAGTTGATATTTTGAGTCCAGTGAAGCTTTAAGAAAAAGAAATCTCCGAACTGAAGAAGGGCAGAAAAGGACAAAGATTTGGGAAGATTCCTGCAGGAGGACGCCGCAGATGTGCGCAGATGTGGGTTGGCAGGTCTGCAGATGCTTTATCGGCCTTCTGCTCGATGATGAGAGGTGATAAACTGGACCCTAAAAGCCGTCAGTGCTGGTGCCTCGAGATTAAGATGAGAAGAACTTGGCAGCAGTAAAAGTTTAATGTTGTCACAGTGTTTGTTGGTCAAGACAAAGCAGATGTCACCTTTATAATTGGCTTCTTAGGGCTACATATGTTGATTATTTCATTCTGATGATATAAAAAAAAGAAATTTCATCATTTGTAAAAACAGAAGCTTTGATAAAAGCGTTGCAGAGGCAACACCGACCCCTGGTGGTCAAATACGTTACTGACGCACAGCAGGACGGGCGGAAACAATCGGAAACAACGTTTCAACCTGAGTTTAAGGGAACATAAATAGAGCTGAATGTTGGCTTCTAAGATAATCAATTACAAAAAATTAATTTACAACTTGATATTTGTGGAATGGAAATTTAGAACGATGAATTAAAATGAATAGGAACACAATTTTGAAGGTCTTACTGCAGTTTTTAAGCCCGAAATAATAAAGCCGTCACATTGTAAAAGCAATTTAATCTCCTTTTTTTTAGTAGTGAAAATGCTTCAACGGTGCTGTGAGTGACTAAGAGCAGAAACAGAAAGAAGCGCAGCAGCACCATAGAACAGAATATTCATGTAAACTAAAACCTGCCGTCTGGCCTGTTGATGCCCTTCAACACGTGTGCGGAGAAACCCGCCTCCATCATCACAGCCGCCGTCGTGGCCCGGCCCCCCAGCCTACGAGACCTGGGAGCCTTCGGGCTCCTCCGTGATGGTCCGATAGTGCTGAGGCTGGCTCTGAGCCACAGCCGAGTCTGGATGGATGAAGAGGGCCTGCCGAGGCCTCAGCGGCCTCAGCAGGAACTTCTTGGACGTCACCAAGTCACCGTAACCCTGCGAGTGTGAGAAGGCGTAGCTGGAGCGGCGGGTGCTGATTCGCCTGGTGGGAGGACGGCGAGGTGCCGGAGCTGGAGGCGGCTCGTTGTGCATCTTATACCTCACCTGTTGGAGACATCGTGCAACATTTATGTAATTCTGAATAGATATAATGTAAATATCAGCATGGTTTGTGTCTAACAAGAACCTTTCGGTCAGATTACATTAAGCAGCGATCCAGCTCTTCCAGATGGAAGGGCAGGGACACCGAGCGTTCACCTGCCCAGGGACACCGAGCGCTCACCTGCCCAGGGACACCGAGCGTTCGCCTGCCCAGGGACACCGAGCGCTCGCCTGCCCAGGGACACCGAGCGCTCACCTGCCCAGGGACACCGAGTGTTCACCTGCCCTTCCATCTGGAAGGCTTGGGAGCGTCCTGCAGCTTGTCCATGTGCCTACAGAGAAAGGCTCATGTGCTGAGAGCAAGACAAGCTGCTCCTGTTTCCTGCAGAGATTAGAACATCCCAGAATCTCCACATTTATCCCCACGTGGAACAGCTGGGAGGGCGCTCTGACCTGGCCCAGCTATGGAAGCTCAAAGCCGTCGGCGAGGAGCCCAAAGGGCGTAAAAGTCAAATTGCAT
Organism: Takifugu rubripes; assembly: GCF_901000725.2. NCBI lineage: Eukaryota > Metazoa > Chordata > Actinopteri > Tetraodontiformes > Tetraodontidae > Takifugu > Takifugu rubripes. The sequence goes on along the minus strand of NC_042290.1, from coordinate 12,297,509 downwards.
CTGTCCTAAAATCAGACGTGGTGAATCGAAGCGTTGGCACCTTGTCGTTGATGGTCGGTCGGAGCAGAAGGGAAACGAAGCGGAACGCCACGACTGGGAGGGCACAAAGGAGGGTGGTGAGGAAGATGGTCAGCCAGACGTTGGGTTGGTTGAGGGAATTCCTCCCCGTACCTGGAAGACACGTGCACGGTCAGTCTGTGCTCGTCGACTCTTAAAGGCAGATGTTCCAAAACAACCAGTGAAGTCGAGGTTCTGACGCCTCTTAACTGGGCTCTGAATGTGTCGGCAGCACCGGTACCGACCCAGGAAGGGGAAGTAGGAGGTGAAGATGAGGAACATTCCGTTGCTGCACATGGTGAACGTGAGCGCGAAGTACGCCGCCAGACTGCCCCAGGTGAAGAAGTGGTTGACCGCCGTCCAGTAATGGGTGTCCAGAAACAGCTGGAAGATGGAGGTGCATCAACTCAGGCGTCGGACGTGCACGTCCGACACAGCAGCCATGGTTCCGTGCTCACTCACCTGTACGGTGACCACCACCATCAGACATGTCTGCACCAGAATAGCGAAGGACTGATAGTCGGCGATGTCCTTGCCGTCGTCCCGGACCATGTCCTGCATGGAGGCCCAGGGGACGAAGAAGAGGATGAAGGAGCTGTAGGAGCCGTGCATCAGGCAGCGCAGGAAGGCCTTCTTGCTGAAGTACATGTTCAGCTGGCCTGGAGTGTAGAGCTGCGGATGCTGGAAACTCCAGCGGTCGTTCACGTCCTACGGAGACAACCAAACCGACTCAGGTGTGTCCTCCACCACCCAGCCTCCGGGGCTGGAGTCTGCTTCTGTCGGCGCTCTTTACCTGATCGAAGATGCTCAGACTGAAAAACAGGAAGCGCCGTGTAGACCAGGTTGTAGACGGTGATGAACCACTCGTCGTACACGTTCTGCACGGGCGACAACGGCGTTAACAAGAGCGCGAGCTAACACTGCTGACACCTCAACGCCGTGTCTCACCTGCGCAGAGAAGCCGCAGAAAAAGGCGTACCAGAAATGGGTCAGCGTGTAGGTGAAGTTCTTGAAGAAGAAATATCGCAGGAACTTGCACATGCGCAGGTAGGACCAGCGGCCGTGCACCAGCAGGAGGCGCTGCAGGTAGCGGAACTGTGCGAAGGAGAAGTCGCTGGAGAGGACGGCCTGCATGCCCTCCTGACCGCTGATGCCGATGCCGATGTGAGCGGCTGCAGGAGCGACACAACACACACACACACACACACACACGGTGAGTTAGAGCCACCGTCCGGCCGATGAGGCCAGAGCGCCCCGCTGACCTTTGATCATGCTGACGTCGTTGGCGCCGTCCCCGATGGCGAGCGTGACGGCCTGCTTGTACTTCTTGACCAACTCGACCACCTTGGCCTTCTGCAGCGGCGTGACCCTGCAGCAGATGACGGTCTGACACATGGACGCCATCCGCAGCAGCTCCAGAGGAAAGTTGTCCAGCGCAAACGCCTGCAGCCAACGTGAGATGTTGGGATTCTCAGAAGCTTCTGGAGCCCAGCTCCAACACTGAGACGCTCACCAGACTGTGTCCGTTGATGATGAGGCCATATTCTCCGTCCACCTTCTCGTCCTGCAGCGTCTGAGTCCTCTGAAGCCAGAAGAGGCCAGAGCGAGAGCTGACCAGGGACGGCTCGTCCGCCGAGTCTGGGCACATTTTCCTTCTTGCGTTTCTGGAAACAGAATGTGGATGTGTGAAGGTCTGAGACTGAAATCCTCCTTCGTGAGCTTGGGTTCTCGGCTCTGACTCACTGCAGCTCCTCTTTGACTCCTTCAGCCGTGTTGGCGGACACAATGAAGATGTCGTTCATCTCTTCTCTCAGCATGTTGCAGGAGTAGCCGATATTTTCTGCCGTCTCTATTTCAAAACATTCCCAAATGAATCGGATCGTATTTGGCGGCGGTGCATCTGTGATAAAGGAGGCTGACCTTGTTTGTCTCCGGTCAACACCCAGATCTTCATATCTGCTTTGGCCAGTTGTTCGATGGTCTGTGGGACACCGTCCTGCAGCTTGTCCTCCACAGCTGTTACACCCAGCAGCTGCAAACAGGACGGTCAAACTACAAATATCAGCATTTGTTAAAGTATATTAAACTTTCAGGTGGATGTTTAATGAAGTCACTGCTGAGCTGTGGCGCTCCTCAGGGGTCCACGTTTGGCCCACCCAGAAACCCTGTTATTTCGTTTATGGTCTCCATCACGTGCACAGGTGGCTGAAACATCGACCGTCGCATCGATCAGGTCTACGAACCTGCAGGTCTTTCTCGATCTCCTCATAAAGTTCATCAAGTTTCTCTTCTCGTCCGTCCATGGCTATGGTGGCCTCGTAGTGGCGCCGTTTCCAGCCTTCGATATAGTCCTCGTCCAGATCCTTGTAGGCCAGAGCGAGCGTGCGAAGGCCGTCGCCAGCGTACTCCTGTGGAGGTGCAACGGGTCAGAAGGATTTCCAGAACCGCGTTTGATGAACGGATGAAGGCGTCACTCACGTTGAGGTGTGATGTCGTCACCTCCTTCAGCTTGTTACAGGATGGGTGGAGCCTTTCAAAAACGATGGTGTCGGCTCCTTTACAGTACAGGGTCAGTCTGCCTTCAGGGCTGCGAACTGGGGTCACAGAGGAGGTTTGGACCATGGTTGCTATTCAGTGGGATGGTTGCAATGCTGCTATTCAGTGGGATGGGATCTACTGGCATCTGGGATCGACTATGTTGTGCGAGCGGAGCTGAAAATGGTGCCGTTTACACAAACAGATCGTGCTAACCAGTGGCGCGAGCGGCGTTCTCACCTATGACCGACATTCTCTTGCGTACGTTATTGAAGTCGAGAATGGCCAGAAGCTCGTAGACGACTTTTCGTCCCATCTCCACAACCATGATGGTCTCCGGCGTACGAGAACGAAACACAAACCCGAAGTTTCGCGCCGCGGTGACCAGAGCGCCCTCGTCTGGTGACTGAGCCTGATAGTTGAGCTCCCCTGTGAAGACCAAGAGTTAAGATGGTCCCCTTAATATGGAAAAGAGAAGAAGGAGGAGGAGGATGGGGAGCGTTCGCTTGCTAACCTTCCTTCTTTTCTTCAGGCATGACGGTGTGACAGAGAGCCAGAAGGCGAAAAAAGTCCTGAACCTCGGCGTTTCCGTCCTTCGCCGCCTCCACCAGGTTGTGGTCATAGAAGGCGAACTTTGGATCCGCCAGTTTGTTCCAGCTGAAGTCCACCTTTTCTGTTTTCTGTAAAACAAAAGCAGTGAAGAAGAAGCAAAAGAGGCCTGAAATCTGCCAGCGTCCATCAGACCTCATGTCTCACCTCGGTTATTTCCACCCGTTGTCCTGCAAAGTTCAGCAGCTCCCCTGGAAACACAGAAGTTTGGGTCCAAAACTGCCGTTCTTTATTTTTCCCCATGACGGACCGAGCTGCTCACCGTAAGCCCTCCCACTGATGGAGCACTTGTTGAAGGTCATGATGTTCTGCGTCAGGGTTCCCGTCTTGTCGCTGAAGACGTATTTGATCTGGCCCAGCTCCTCGTTGAGCGTGGTGGTCCTGGCCTGGGCCGGAGTGTTGTTCTTGGGGTAATACATCTTCCTGTCCCAGTTGATGAAGAAGCTGTTGCCCAGACGGATGAACTCCACACTGGTGGAGGAGAGAAGCTGTGAGATGAGCTCCAGGAGAACAGGTCCGCTCGCTGTGAGAACGTACCTGACGTAGAGGGAAATGGGCACAGCGTGTGAGGACGATGACGTAGGACCAGAAGGAGAGGAAGACGGAGAGCGAGAGGTTCGTCCCTGGCTCTCGAGGGAGGAAGGGCGTGAAGATGTTGCCCTCCCTCTCCTCCCAGATGTAATTGCCGATGGTCATAATGGCGCACAGAGAGGCGAGCAACCCGAAGATCTGAGGAGAGGCCAAAATGTTTCTCTTCTCATGATTTCGCCTTTTCCAGAACGTGACGAGCTGTTTTACAAGCGTGGACTTTGTGTTTGAGCCCGTTCGTCTTACACACAACACGATGACGTTCATCAGGTGGTCCACGCTCGTCCGCTTGAAAACCGTCTTCCGCTGTTCTGCATCAGTTTGGTGTCGGGACCTGCAGGGATTCATCTGACGTCACGTCCGTCCGTCCGTCCGTCATCGCTCTGCCACAATAAGCAACCTTTACCTCCGAAGACGACCAGGCCGAAGCACCACTCGGTGTTCCTCAGCGTACATCCTCTCAGCAGGATCTTGTCGTTGTCCAGGCCGTATGTTTGTCCGTTCACGATCAGGTTCCCTCGGAACTTGTCCAGGTAGTTGTTGGGGGGCTCACACTGGACCTCACCTGCCAGAGAAGGTCGCCACCGACATCAGCACAACCTGAGGTAAAACGGGGCGCAGCCAGCTGTGACCTCTCACCGTTGAACTTCGCCAGGACATCGATGGCGTCTCCCATCTCTCCGGTGACCGTCGAGGCCTGTTTCACCTTCAGGTTGGTTTCTCTGGAACGGAACAGATAAACTGATCTTCCGGTCCTCAGGATGACTTCAGTGTCCTCCTGAGCTGAATGTGTCTCCATATTTGGAGGGCGTGGACGTGCATCAGGACGACTCACCCGTCCAGTTCAGCCGTCTCCACGTAGACCAGATTGAGAGGTTCACTGCTGGACAGCAGCAGGAGATCCGCCTGAAAACCGACCGGAGGACAGGACGGGCGATAAGGACGCAGATAACTGCAGGAACTTTGCCTCGCTGCTATCACCGATAAGCCGCCGCTACTCTGATAAAACGTGCACTTCTGCGACGCCCACGACGTGCTCATCATCCTCCACCACCTTCATGCTTACCGTCACAAACTGGTTGTTCTGCAGCTTGATTATATCTCCAACCTGGACATTCATCCATTTCTCACTTCTCAGCCTGGCAGGAACATAAAGAACGGAGACGAACGTGAGAAGCAGCTCGCCTGGCGACCCGGCTCACCTTTTGGCCGAGGGGGCAGGAATGACTCACTCTCCATCGATGAGGACGTCCACCATGCGGTTATTCACCTGGTTGTCACTATTGTGTCGTCTCTACACAGACGACAAAGACACCAGCATCACATTTACGGTCTCCCAGAGTTGTGATTCACTCCTGAAACAAGTTTGGTTTGAGCTCACTATGTCATCAGTGGCGTCTTTCACTGCCGTTATGGACAACACGAAGACCAGAGGGACGGCCGTGGTGAACCAGGGCAGAGAGGACACTTGTGGGATCAACTGTCAGGATGAGAACTGGGTCAAACCGTGCCTGAAGGGCCCAACGAGGCCAGACGTGACCAGCGTGAGGAACCTACCTGAAGGATCAGGAGGAAGAGGAAGTAGGCATTGGCAAGTCTGCGGAACTGCTCGAAGAGGTTGAGAGGGAGGAAGGAGAGGAGGTTGTATTTGGAGGTCTTGATGGCGTTGTTCTGAAACCAAGGTGGACGGTGATGATGGCCGCATTTCTGAGTCAAAGGGCGGTTTGTGGCTCGTTTCACGTTTCTACTTACTGCGTAGCCAAAAGTCAGGTTGTAAGGTCTGTCGTTAGCGCGCAGACGTCTCTCCGTCTCTGCCGGCCAAGAGTATTTGGTGTATTATTCAAGCGTGTGTGTGTGTGTGTGTGTGTGTGTGTGTGTGTGTGTAATCACCTGCATGTTTCTGTTTGCCACACAGCCCACCACAGTATGACAGTAGCGAGCCCATGGTTAGCTCCGGCGCTCCATCCTTCACACCTAAAGACAGCAGCTGTTTACAGCACCCACCACATCTGTATGGAGCGACACATCTGTGTGTAGCGACACATCTGTGCGTAGCGACACATCTGTGCGTAGCGACACATCTGCGCGTAGCGGCACATCTGCGTGTAGCGGCACATCTGCGTGTAGCGACACATCGTGTAGCGGCACATCTGCGTGTAGCGGCACATCTGCGTGTAGCGGCACTCTGCGTGTAGCGACCACATCGTGTAGCGACACATCTGCGTGTAGCGACACATCTGCGTGTAGCGACACATCTGCGCGTAGCGACACATCGTGTAGCGACACATCTGCGTGTAGCGACACATCGTGTAGCGACACATCTGCGTGTAGCGGCACATCTGCGTGTAGCGACACATCGTGTAGCGACACATCTGCGTGTAGCGGCACATCTGCGCGTAGCGACACATCTGCGTGTAGCGACACATCTGCGCGTAGCGACACATCGTGTAGCGACACATCTGCGTGTAGCGGCACATCTGCGTGTAGCGACACATCTGCGTGTAGCGACACATCTGCGTGTTTGTAGCGGCACATCTGCGTGTAGCGGCACATCTGCGTGTAGCGTCACATCTTTATGGAGCGACACATCTGCGTGTAGCGGCACATCTGCGTGTAGCGACACATCTGCGTGTAGCGACACATCTGCGTGTAGCGGCACATCTGCGTGTAGCGACACATCTGTGTGTAGCGACACATCTTTATGGAGCGACACATCTGCGTGTAGCGACACATCTGTGTGTAGCGACACATCTTTATGGAGCGACACATCTGTGTGTAGCGACACATCTTTATGGAGCGACACATCTGTGTGTAGCGACACATCTGCGCGTAGCGACACATCTGCGTGTAGCGTCACATCTGCGTTGTAGCGACACATCTGCCGCCGCGGCCGCAGCACGATGGCTCATCTTACCAACTTCTGGAACATTGGATTCGTTACAAAGGAAGAAGAAGGAGGAAGCTCGTCCACATCTGAACGCTTTCTCCTCCTTCTTCCACTTCTGTGTGCGTTTTGTTCCTGTTGTGAGATTAAAAATCGTCTTCGGGATGGTTCCGGTTAGTTTGTCTCTCTGTGTCCTTCTGAAAGTTAATGAAAAACGTGCGCTTTTGTGTTGGATGTGTTATCAGGGCCGTGCGCCATAAAACCATAAACCGCTCCTTCCTCAACCTTTCGAACGACAGAGACATCTCACTCTGCCCAATAATCAGTAACCATGACGGTTATTATAGTGACATGACCATGAACGAGAGAATAAACAGGATCCAGTCAGGAAAATGATGCTTCAGGAAGTCCAGGACAGGAAAGGAGCCAAAATGATCAGATTTCTTTATAAATCAGGAGTGTGTCTGCATCAGAGCAACAGCAGCGACCCTCGTTATGGTGATCCGATACTTCACTGCTTCGCTTCCCTTCAGGGGCTTAAAATTGAGTTTAATTTGAGTTAAATTTGAGTTTGGATTAAATTCCCTGGTTTTCTAAAATATGAGCTTGCTCTTGATCCGCTTTCTGCCCAGTTTTGTGAAGCCAAATGAAAAGCGGTTACGCACCACAGAAGCCATGACGGACTGAAGATCAAAGGCAGGAATCTGGTCTCTGGTCTTGGTCTGGGCTCCTCGATGCTCCCAGAGATTGGGGTTCCACTGGAGGGGGTCTCTGGTCTTGGTCTGGGCTCCTCGATGCCTCCCAGAGATGGGGTTCCACTGGAGGGGGTCTCTGGCCTGACGAGAAGGGTTTCCTGTGGAGAGAGGGAGGGTTCAGGTTCATGCAGGAAGAGCTGGGATCCACTTGAGCAAACAGTGCAGTGATCTTGGACCTGCATAGGTGAAAGACCGGCCAATCAGAGGCCAGGATTCCTGCTGTGTGACGTCATCTGCTTTAGCTGCATTTAGAGCGGTTAAAAAGGGAACACCTTGGCGGAAGTGCTCCCAGAAAGAGAGCGGCAATACGTCTCCCTGCAGCACGGGACAGGAAGTAAACGGTGACCTGAAAAATAAATAAATCTGAAAACATAAATGAAAGTGAAATGAGACCAATAAAAACTATGTTATTCAATTTTATTCCACATTCTGACAAAGTTTCAGTAAAAAACAAACATTTGTGAGGTAAATGAGCTCTTACACTAACAAATGTTTGGTCTTTAAAGTGGTATTTGTGAGGATGAACCCACACCAGTGTCCTAAAATGGATTAAAGTTATGAAGCAGCCCTTTTATAACAGGCTTTTTTGGTTTTGGACATGTGTGTGATGTGTTAAAGTCGTTGCCAAGAGATAAAATGGACGTCACTCACTTCAAAAGCAACATGAAAGATTCTGCAAATCAGCGTCAATCATCTAACGACTAATCGAGAGCAACACAAACACCAGCGTGATCACGACCACTGAGAACAGTCACTTCCTGGTCAGATGGAGCATTAGCGCACAGAATTAGCACCGGTAGACTTTAGATATCCTGGTTTTGATCTGACATCAGGCAGACGCTCCAGAACCCATCCTGAGATGTTCTGTTCATTCTGGAGGCCGTTTGGTTCCAGGAACCAGGCTGGACCAGACACAAAGCAGTGCTTTCATGTGATTTATGCTTAATTCTGACCGAGCCCAACAAATTTACCTTCACTTTCCTCTGGTGTTCTGTTCTTCTGGAGGTTCTCAGTGGTTCAGATCTGCTCTTTTCACCTGAAAGGTCCAGCTTGGCCAGCAGAGGGAGCCAGCGGGGAACGTTACAACTTTTAACGTGACAAAAGTAAGAAAAACAGGCCATATTGTGGAGTCTTCTCAAGTCTTTATACAAAACTCATTAAAACAGAATGTTAACACGGTGAAATCAACATTTCAGAGTCGTGATGGTACAAAGAAAACACACAAATGCATTTACTGGTGAGGAGTGAAGTATTGCCATCATTCAGTGGAAGTGCAAGGGTCACGTGGAGACAAATCCAAAAACTTGGCACAAGGATCAGAGAGTACAGAGTAAAAAAAAGGGTCCTAACATCACCAAGATGTGAGTTCCTCTCATCAAACATCTCGGCTGACGACGGGAGAGGAAGGAAGAAAATACCACAGGTTTAAAAAGAACAGACATTTGTCCTCAGTAATGGTCAGAGTGGAGGGAAACCGAGGATCAGCTGGAGCTGCTAAATTAAGGCCACGACAGAAGGTGGATGTAAACGCAAATATTCAGACGAAACGACATTGAATAACTGATCACAAGCAGCTGCTTTGATTCCCCTCAGATCAGATCAAACAGGAACCTGGAGCAACTTGATGTTTTTATCCTCTGCTAAACATCTCTAAAGAGAAATATGAGCCACTCGTCACGTATATTTAGATCACCGACTTCATTCCAATCGTTGATTTATCAAAATACTTGGCAATTTAGAAACAAGAATCTAAAATCTAAAAACAGCTCCGTCAGTTTTGTTTGGAATTGACACATTTTCCCAGGAATGTCCAGAAATCCCAGTGGGGCGAGGACACCAGTCCAGAGTTCCCAGCAGAGCGAGCAGCCCCCCCCAGCCCCCCCGTCAGTGATGGAAACCCAACAAGGCACACTGAGCTGGCGGCGCTCCAACCGGACCGCCACCAACCTGAAGCGCCGCCGAAACGTCCAAAACGGAGCTGACGGCAGACGAACGGCGCCACATTTACTCGAAGCATCACAACCGAAGACACGTTCACAGTCGGCAGAGCGTAAGGCATCGACGCGGTCGGGCGGGTTCCTACTGCAGGACGCCAGGCGGTGGGGGCGTGGCCTCGGTGCTGCGCAGGCCACGCCCCTCGCTGCATCGCTTCCTCATCTGCCCTCCTCGGCCGAACGCGTCTCTGACTTCAGCCTAACGAACTCCTTGGCCACATCGTCACTGGAGCGCTGGGAGAGGATCCGCATGGCGGTGAGGCCCGTGTCGTCCATGTGGACGCGCTGGCCCAGCGGACACCAGCAGGCGCAGCCGCCCTTCCCGGTCACGTCCCTCAGCTGCACCACGGCCACGCCCACCACCCTGTCAGCGCGGCCGAAGCAGTAGTCTTTGACGCAGAGCTGCAGCTCGTAGCAGTCGAAGCCCTCCTGGTTCCCCAGAACGCTGCCGTCAAAGGACATAAACACGTGAGGAGAGCGAGCCTCGCTAGGACCGACCAATCAACCAATCAACCAATCACTCAATCAATCAGGACGCTGGCTCACAACAAGCACGTACAAGTGGAAGGTCTCGTTGAACTTGGGCGACCAGCTGTTGTTCTTGGATTTGGTCTGGAAGCGTCGCTTCCTGTCGCTGAGGTGGGGCCCGATCACGCTGACCTCCACGAAGGGCCGGAACATGCCGGACGTCTGCCACTTCAAATCGTTGGCGCCGATGACTGCGAGAGACGAGAGGAGGGTGAGGCGGCTGGACGGAGGCGTGGGTGCACCCGGGCCGCAGGACTGACCTTTGACGGTGACCTTGCGCTCGCCGCTGCCAGGCTGAGTGTGCAGCTCTATCTGGACCGAGACCTCGCCGATCGGCTTGTCCACACCTGAACCTGGCGGAGAGACACGTCTGAGGTCATGCAGCAGCCACAAAAACACACCTGGAGGGGGGGCGGGGCGTCGGCGTGTGACTGGGAGTTAGCCCCGCCCATCAAAAACGTTGAAAAGACAGCTGTCGTACCCCGGCTGGGCGGTATTTTCTCGCTGGGAGTCAGACGAATACCTTTCCCGTTGTGTACTGGCAGCACAGGAGACAGAGACAGTGATGACACAACAACCTCAACACAACACGGAACGGTGAGCCGCCGGGCGCCGTTTCCCGCCGGGCACACCCACCCTGCGCGTGCTGCGTGGTGACGAAGGTCTTGATGAGCGTGTCGGTGGTCTGCGTGTAGAGCGACAGAGCGTGGCGCAGCGACGACAGCTCGCAGCTCTTCTCCAGGAACGCCTTCTTCAGGCCGTTTCCACCTGCGTGGAAATATTGCTGCCACAGAAAGATGCCGAGTCAGCCGCTGTCTGCTTCGGAGAGGTCAAAGGTCAAGAAGGTGGAGCAGCAAAGGCGAGCGTGTGGGACCGAAGCTGAGATCTTTAAATCCACCTCAGCTACTGCAAACATCAAACCAGATGTGCAGATGCAACCGACCTTGATGGTGTCCAGAGCCACGTCCATGACGGCGCACTGCCGGGGCGACAGGCTCCTCGCCTCCCCCCCCATGTGGTCCTGCCAAACCCCCAGCAGAGAGAGAGTCATGCACCGTGACCCAGACCCACAGAAACCCGCAGCAACAGTTCAGATACCTTCAGCTTGGACAGCTGACCCAGTTCCTTAGCAGCCGACAGAATCTGCGCTCCCTGGATTAAAACAATAATCTGCACGTCAGGGAGAAATGAGGTCAGCGGGGGGAGTGGGGGGGCTGGGCGAGGCGCTTACGAAGGTGTCGTTGCCCTGTGGCAGGACGATGGTCTTCTCCAGGCTGCTCATCACAATCCTCCACAGCTCCTTCAGCACCCGTTTCAGAACCGTTTTCTCACACACGGCGGCGAACAGAGTCAATCTGCAAACACACACAGCAACGTCGCACTGACCCAGCTCGCACAATCGACACAGCTCACTCATGCTTTCACAATTTCCTGCTGAAACAGGAAGTAGCGTCGAAGGCGAGAAGACCATAACCCCAACAGAAGGTCAGCGCGCCCTCTGCTGGTGGCTGCGGGGAGGACTCGTTTTTAACTGCTGGACACTCACTTCCCGTCCAGGAAGTCCATCAGCGGCCGCAGCATGTTGTCGGAGTCGGCTTCCACCTGGTTCTTGGTGTTGGCGTTGAGCGGGCCTTTGATCTGGTACAGCAGGGACGCCATCTGACGCGTGCACTCGAAGATACGAGTCTGAAAGCTGAAGGGAAGGAAGCGGTTTAGTGGTGTGTGTGTGTGTGTGTGTGTGTGTGGTGTGTGTGTGTGTGTGCGTGTGCGTGTGTGTGTGCGTGTGTGTTTACCTGTTCCCAAACGTGCTGCTGAGCTCGTCCAGCACGTTGTTCAGCTTCACCTGCAGGTCGTTCAGCAGGTCACTGGCCTCTGAGTCCATCTGAACAGAGAAGAACACAAATCCAAAACATCTCACAAAGTTGAAGAATACGGAGGAAACGTGTGAGCAGCGGCGCTGCGGGATTCTGGGAGTTCTTCTTGGGGGGCGGGAGGTAAACTCAATGTTTGTGATGGACATTTTTTTGCTGCTGGAGTTTAATCACAAAGACTGATGGGAGACGGGCGTCAGGAGAGGGGGGGCTGGGGGGATGTGACCCTGGGGGGATGTGACCCTGTGGGGATGTGACCCTGGGGGGATGTGACCCTGTGGGGATATTAAACTCCATCAGGTTTGAGAGGAGGAGGCTCCAGGGGAGGGGGGGACGACTGGACTCACCTTCTGATGCTCGCATGTGTTTTGAATCTACGACAGCAGAGACGTAAGACGGTTAACGTTTGCACGAGGATTAACGTTGGGATACAGGAGGAAAAGAAACGAGACTTCTGTCGTCGCTTCGGGATTCAGGCCCCAAGTTTTAGCTCCGAACTCTGACAAAACTGTTACGTGAAATGAACGTGTGAGACGCACCTGCTGCCTGTCGGACTAATGCAAAGGAAAGAGAGAAAAGACAAATCAAAGGGGAGAAATCAAAGAGGAGAAATCTCCTCTCAAGAGGAGAGGAGAGGAAGAGAGGAGAGGAGAGGTGGAGAGGAGAGGAGAGGAGAGGAGAGGTGGAGAGGAGAGAGAGAGGAGAGGAGAGGACAGGAGAGGAGAGGAGAGGAGAGGAGAGGAGAGGAGAGGAGAGAGAGGAAGAGATCTACACACCACTGTGAGAGCGTGGGGTCACTGTTGGTGACGACAGCGGGAGAAACCACAGTCACAAGTTCAATCCAACAAACCTCAAACTCTATTTTCTCCCCTTCATCCTCCTCTTCCTCCTCACTCTCCTCAAACTATGAGAGGAAATGAAAAAATGTTCAAGTGTCCAAGAAACCGGAGCCGCGGCGTCAGCAGGCTCAGCGTGCACGTGCACATGCAGTCATGTGTCCCAACATGTTTGCATGTGCAGAAACTGGCCGGCCAGGCTAGCAATGCGCTAGCGCTAGCAGTGAGACAAAGGTGTGACCTTACGAGTGCACGGAAAGATCAGCTTCAACTGTGGAAAAGCCAAAGGCGGAGCTAAAGAACAAAGGTGAGAAGATGCACTAGCTAGAGATAATTAGCTTAGCTTACAAAGGTGTCTTGCAACAACACGACGGTGAACAAATGAGAATTAAAGGTTGTTTATCTTTAGGATTTCAGGTGAAACGGACCCACGAGCAGCTCTGCGGCCGTTCCCGACAGCGCAGCTCAGTTTGGATGAGAGGTTGTTGAAGAACATTTGTAAATGAGCGAGGCAACAATCAGCAGCTGGTCACTCAGGTGAGACCAGGAACACCTGGAGACGACGGGCAGATTCTGAGCTCGCGTCTAATCTACGCCTGAGGGAAGCTAGCCTGCTGTCCAGCAGGAGACAGCATCAACGACGCACACTCTCAGAACGACCATCCACACACCCACCTCCTCCTCTCCTGCCCTCTCCTCTTCCTCCTCCTCTTCGTCTCGCTTTAAGCGTAAAAACAGCCGATAAATCACGACACTTAAACTAGCTAAATGCTACAGAAAGTGTACTAAAGCACATCTACGACCATCGAATATCCTGTAATAAGTCATCAAACAGCCTCGACTGAGCTACAAAGACTCAAACGAGTGATCTTCTTCACACCCATGAGCTTTGATGAAGATCTGAAGTCATCTTTCAGCTAAACACACACAGCTAAGCTAGGGACGTACCAGCGCCTCCTCTGTGGCCGTCTGCAACACAAACAAGCCTCAAACATCAGCCGTGGGGGGGGGGGGGCACTGGAGCCTCAGGCTCCTCACACTCACCTGTTTGGCTCCCATGGACTCAAACATCTTCTCCAGCTGGATTCTCAACTGCTGCACGTTGTTCATGAGGACACACGGCTGCAGACACAAGCACAGAGCTTCACACCGGACGCCTTTTCACCAAACCTCAGCAGGTTCAAACTTACGATCTTCTCCTTGTCAATGTAAGAAGGAAAACTCTTGGTGAGGATGGAGCTGTACTGCAGCAGAACTTTGTCGATGGTCTGCAGAGAAGGAGAACCAGCTATTTTAAGCCATCAGAGAACGTCTGCAGCAGCGTTGGCGGCGGCTACCTTCGAGAAGCGGCGACTGTACTGAGCCAGGACGTTTGGGTCGGGACACTCCAGCTTCCTGATGATCTCAAAGCTCTGGTTGAGCTGGGTGAAGATGTCCACCACGGAGCAGGAGAACAGAGCGTGCTCAGATGTTTGCTGGAACTGAGAGAGCAGAGAGGAACCTTCAGGCATGACCGAGAACGAGACTGGCGCCCGTCGCAGTCGCCCTCCTTACGCCGTCTTTTTTGTCCCTCTCCAGGGCTCCGTGCATGAACTCCATGGAAACGTCTTCGTTTTCATCCAACCACTGCAGCACAAACTGGAGGAACCAGCTGAGACGGAAACAGCCTTTAAATGTCTTACAGCTCTCACCACAATGTGAGTCTCCATGACAACCAGAGAAACATCAGTCTCTGAGTGAGCTTCTTACGATGGGTAGTCGGGAGTGACGCCTTGAAAGTTGGGCAGCTCCTTCACGTACTCGTTGTTGAGCCACTTGACCTTGAAGTGCAGGTTCATGTAGTCGGTGCTCTTGCACAGCCGGTGCTTCTCGTGCTCTGAACACCGAGGGGACGGATGGAGGTCAGAAGGTTGTCCAGACTCTAACAGGGCAACATGAGCAACCTGCGGGATGTTTCACCAGCAGACCTGCTGACCTACCCTCCATCGCATACTTCATGTCCTGAGCAAACAAGGTCCACATGACCTCAGCGGACACCTTCCCCACGTTCAGCTCCTGAGGGAATCTGAAAAATAAGATTTAAGCTATGGGCTTCATTCCTCCAGGCTCTGAAGCTTCACAGAAGGTGTTGCTCACTGATTCAGCACAGGTGTGTAGGAGTTCCTGTCTTCTTCTATGATGGACACAATCAGCATGATGAGCTTGGGCCAGAAATCCAGGTTCTTGATGCTGGGACCCTGCTCCTCCAGCGGCAGCTCCTCTTTGTTCTGGATCAGAAGACAGTTTGATGCGCACGAAGGTTTCTAACACGCACGGACGATCGCGAGAACCCGACTCACTGGCTCCACAGGCTGGTACTGCCGACTGTAGAGCTCCTGGCAGTTGTTGAAGATGTAGTCGTACGTGGAGTTGAGGCAGGCTTTGACGCAGTCCCGCACCACCTGGCTGGCCCTGGGTGGAGACTGGAGCTCCTGGACCTGAACACGGAACAAGAGCCGTCACACCGAGCCTGGACTGTAGATGAAAGCAGACGGCACAACGGTGAGCCACCTTCATCCTGAAGAAGGTGATGCTGGTTAGAAGGTCCACGGTGGACTTGAGGTCCTGCAGCCGGTCTTTGCTGCCGGCGGGGAAGTGGTTCTGCAGGGAGGAGAACAGAAAGGCCTCCATGAGATGCTGATCTGCCGCGTTGCCCTTGGTTTCAAGAGCATGCCAGTCTGAACATCTGAACCTCCTCACACTGCTCGTGAAAAGAAGGAGCGAAAGGAAGCGCAGCCATCAGGAGAGAAGGCTGGGAGGTCTTACCCTGTAGGTGGAGAGGTCAATGCGTAGGGAGTTATGAAGCTGGTCCAAGAGCTTGACGAAGCGTTCTTTCTGTGTGGCGTTGAAGACAATAACGTTGAGAACCTTTGAGATGTTGCAACAAACCTTCTGGAAATCATCACTGTTCTAATTCATTCAGCGACCAGATCACTAATCGATCAGATCAGATCACTAATCAACAGCTGAAGGTGCTGCAGCGAAGCACCTGCTGGAGGACGGAGCTGGAATGTTCTGACAGTACAAACCCCAAAGTTGGAGGCAGCAAAGCGGTCGGAAGCAGACACGTTGGTGGAGGCGGTGGTGTGGGCGTAGAAGGCGTTGATGTTGGCCAGCAGGGTGCTCATCACCGCGGGAACGCCGGGACACATGTACTTGGACGACAGGCAGGCAAAGTGTCTGAGGAGGAGAAGCACAGCGTCAGCTGAAGGTCTCAGAGCTCCGCTGGAGCTCCACACACCGTGGAGGAGGTCTCACTCACGTCATGGCCTGGTAGATGGACTCGATGCCGTAGCGCATCGCAAACTCATCCACGATTTCCTGCGGCACGTCGTCAAAGTAGATCTTCCACGAGTCGTCTCCGCGGACTTCAGGGATTTTGACCGCGCCCTGACCGTGGACGTCGGTGGAGTGGTGGAACAGGTTCTGCACAGGACGAAGATTCCCAGAGTGGTTTCACACATTTGTGCGGGATCTTAAGAGCCCAAGAAGCTGGGAGAGCAGCTGCGGATACCTCATGCAGACAGGTGTACTGCACGTGGTACGCCGCCACCTTCTCCTCTCCCTTGATCTCCACGTTGATTTGGAGGCGAATGGCACCCGACACGGCGGACTTGTCTGTCCTCTTCTCTGTAATTAAACACAAGCACACACTGAGTCCGAACTGATCCCAGCTCCGTGACACCAGGTCCGTTACCACATCACTAATTACAGACTATTAGCGTGGCAGCTCCGCGGCCGCTAATGGAGCTCCTCCGGCTGATGGCGAGGTAGCCGACGGCAGCTCCTCTGGAGGTGGAGCGCCCGGCGCCTCAGCCCTGCCATTAGCCCTGACACAGCATGTCATTATGGGTAATTTGCACACGGCGAGGCGACGTCGATTTCCGACTGCTGATGCTTGATAATCACACATGGGGAGGAGAAAGTGAGGTGGAGCACGAGAAGACGGAGAAGGACGAGGCCTCACACGTGACTGAAGATTCTCACTGGGCAGATCTTCCACCCTGACCTTTAACCTCTTCACCGCAGCCCTTAAAGCCGAGTCCCCCCTCACGCATCAACACACTGACCCAGGTTGTACCAGACGTCCATTTCTCCGCTCAGCGTTCGGACTTCGATGATACTTTGGCCCAGGAAATCGTCAGATTCCCTCTTCAGACGCTGCTTCACTTTTGACTTGATGTCGTCGTCCTCGTCCCAAACGCGCACTTTGATCCGGTCGGAGAAGTTGTGGCACTCGCTGAGGTCAGAAAGACAAGAGGAAACTGAAAACATCTGTCAGCCACCGTCTGCTTCAGCTCGCCGGCTCCACTCCTCTCTAGGTCCCATTAGCATCAGCTAGCTCCCATTAGCCGTTGCTATCGTCGCTCCTGCAGCGTTCTCACACATGATGTCGGCGACTTACTAATGGAACTTCTCCTCCCACACGGGATTGAGGTTGCCGTAAATGGTCTTGGTCCTCTTCTTGGTCTTGCCCACCTGGACGGTGACATACGGATCGCTGGACCCGGTCTTGTCCTTGGCCTGAAGTCCTTGAGCACAAACGACTAATGACAGAGAAGGAAAGACACCAGGACCACGATTATCACAAACGAGTTTCAACGAGTGCGGAGTGATCGTGAAAGCCGTCTCACTACCGGTGATGGTGATCTTGGCGGACCACTTTGAGGTGCCGTCCAGCACACTCTGCTTGATGGTCTTCATCTGCTGCGCGTGGATGGCTTTACTGATGATAAAGACCTCCCTGATGAGCTCGAAGATCTCAGGTTTGTTCCTTTCCCTGATCTTCATCCTGTCCTTCATGGCCATGATGATGTTCTGGGTGCGGTCCTCGGCGCCGTGCTTGGAGCTCTTCTCAGCAGCACCTGAACATTGGGAACGTGGATGCGAAGGGATCCGCAGATCCTGAAACTGCTGAAAGTGCTCAGCGCTTTACTCACGTTGAAGGCAGTCGGCATTCAGCAGCTCCTGGCACTTCTCGTGGCACTTGACCCCACATTCCGAGCAACGCATCCCTTGACGAGCTATTCCCCACAGCAGCCCCTCGCACTCGTAGCAATACGTGGGCGTGGTGGCAGTCCACACCTCGAAGTTGTGCGGCGTGGTGCAGGATATGGGATAGATGAGAGCCTGCAGCGTCTTCTTATAGACGTGATTCTTCTGCAGAAAGACGCAGCTGCGTTTAGCTGTAGAAGCTGCAGCTCTCTACCAGAAGCTAGCGGTTGTTTGTTAAACATACCAGCTCCTCGTCCTTGATGGAGGACCGCGCAGCCATGGCAGAGGCGATGCCCGCCTTTCTGGCTTGGACAAGGGACTGAAGATAACGTTTGTACCAGTTAGCTTTGTTAAACATGTAGCAGCCGAGAGCCGAGCTTCAGACGAGGGAGGTCAGTAACAAGGGTGGTGAGTTGGGTTAATTGTTAGCTCAAAGTGATATTAGTTTTAAGCAAGAAGACGAGCTTATTTCTACATTAGTGCTATTAAATGTTAGCAGTTGTGTTAGTCTTTTATTATCATCTGTTCAGGACTCAACGGGTGAAGGTGAGGGAAGGTTCTGTCAATCATACTTTGAGGATAATATCAAGTAGGAAGACCCCTGATCGAGACGCATGCAGGTGCTTTCATTTGTTACGATTAAGATGTTATCACCATGAACTTGTGCTGGTTCGGTCCCACTTGATACTGTTGCACTAAAGGAAAAGAGGCAGCTGGTTCTATTGACTTACCATCGCCTGATCAAGGAGATTGAGTGCGTTCAAGAGACATGGGGACAGTTTGAGGTTTCAGAGAGGAGGGGGAGAGAGAGATTAGCAGATGGTTCAAGGTGGTCCATAACAAACCCAAATTCAGCTCAGTGCTACAGGAGCACCGCTGACGCCTTGTGCTGCTCTCATAAAGAGAGAAGATACAGGCGCACGCACGACACACACCACGCGTTTGCACGTTCGAATGGCAGAACAATGCTGGGTTACTAACCACGTCGCTGACCAGAGCGATGGGCTTCTTTTTACGCAGGTCAGGCATGCTGTCGATTCCATACAGGCTGGATTCACCACTGGACACCAGCAAAAAACAGTTAAACCAAGGAAAGCTCCTTAGCCACTCGCCATCTTCATCATCATCATCATCATCATCACGTACCCCGGTTTGGTCCAGGCCTGTCGGGAGCCGGGTTCTTCATCGTGAACCTGCAGGGGTTCAGATGTGAGAGGCTGATGTGTGAGTGGGCAACAAAAGAAATGAGGTGAGAAGAAGCGTTTGGTTGAGTTTGACCTCTCTGGCGTTACCGAGCACGCGAATAAAAAGGAGACAAAAGAGATAGATAGTGTGTGTGTGAGTGTGTGTGTTAATGGAGCTGTGTGTGTGTGTGTGTGTGTGTGTGCGCGCGTTAATGGAGCAGACACGGACGAGTCTGACACTGAAAAGGGTGAAGCAACTTTTCAACGTTTGACAACGTGGACGTTTGACAAACTTCCCACAGGACGTGGATCTGAGATCCAGAATAAAGATCATTCATTTAGATTCACACAGAATGACACACACACGTTTTCAAAAGATATTCTGTGTCTTCCCAAACACGGAGCCGTTCCAGTCACGTCTTACTCAAGCATGTCCTGTCAACAAAGGCGATGCCGCACAAAAGAAAAGAGAAGGATGGAACATAAATCCAGAGGAAATGTGGAGTGACCTGATTCTGTTCTCTCCAAATCTCTAAAAAGCAGAAAAGAAAATGAGGAAACGTTCAGTAGAGGAACCTTCTCCAATGATTCCATCCTATGAACACGCTGACTGTACCTGGAACGAACTCGTCCTGAGACTGAGAGCCCTGAGAGCCTTGGGAGCCTTGGGAGCCGTGGGAGCCGTGGGAGCCGTGGGAGCCGTGGGAGCTCTGGGAGCCCAGCACAGACCTGGACAGCCGGTGACGAGCTCGCCTCTTTTCTCGGAGGATGCGCTGAAAGTTGGCGATGCGCTCTCTGTGGCCGGCATCAGTTGGCCGGGCTTGGCTCCCCTCCTCAGGTAGCTGGTTTTCCCTGATTGGACTCAGGCGTGCCTCGTCTGGCCTGAGTCCTGGACCCGGGGGAGTCCCGGCCTCTCTTTCAGCACAGTGTTCCGGCGCGGGGTTGTCAGACAGTTCTGCTGGAGCGGAGCAGCCTCCTTTTCCATGTGGAGGCTCTACAACGTGACTCTGTGTTGGGCTGGGGGGAACTGGAAGAGGGAACGTTTGAAAGGAGCAGGACAAGTTCTCGGGCGTCTCTGCTAGAACCAAAGCTTCAAGGTCCTCTTCCAGAGTCTGCTGTGCCAGGCCTCGATCAGCCTCGGACCCCCGTTCCTCGGCGCCATCTTCAGGGCTGGAGCCTTCCAGCTTCTTCAGGGCTCCCTTTAAAGCTGACCTGAACGTGAAAACGGCCTTGCTAAAAGTTGTCCCGTCAAAACTTGCACTGGAGCTCTTGGTGCTATGGAGATCCATCACAGAGGACTCCCGGGACAGAGACTCTAAAGCTTCGTCCCGTGAGATGCTGCAGTCTGTCCAGTCCCGGTCCAGAGTGTCGGTGGAGCCCAGATCCAGCGTGTCCCCAGACGAGGGAGCGTCACACGGCGGCTCGAGGTAACCGTCGTCACAATCTGTTAGCTGCACCGTGGAGCTGCTCAGACTCCTGGAAGGTTCACTGCCCAGATCATTCAAACACGGATCCACAGTGTGGTAACCAGAACTCCGGGAGTACGGACAAACGGCGGAACACGGGCACGCCGGGCTTTTTCCCTTACTTTGTGCTCTTTGGCGCCTCCAGTCCGCAACAACGGAGGCACCAGATGAGTTGTAATGATGCCCAAACAGCCATGAGAGATGTTCCGAGCTGCTGTGCGAGGAGTGACCAGGCGTGCTGCTCTCCATCTCCTCTGCAGCCACCTGGTCCCACAGACCTGGACCAGTCTGGAGGGAGGCACACACTCCAACCTCCTTCCTGACTCACACTGTTCTTCATTCCAGCAGAGGCCCAGTGGTCTTCAGAGGCGAATGCTGCCTCTGGACCCAGGAAGGAAGACAAAGAGCTGGTGCTTTGGTAGTCATGGCGACGGTGAAGCTCCATGTAGCACAAATCAGCTTGTGTAGCTCCAGGGTCCGGCTCATATTCCTCTTTGTCCACCTGCTGATCGACTCTACGGACGCGCCACTCTGCAGGTGACCTGGGAGAGGGAAACGAGGTGACGGCGTTCTGCCGTCCCAGGCTTCCTCGTCTGATGTTGGCCGTGTGAGGGACAGGAGCCTGAAGAGGTGCGGCTGAAGCTCCTGAATACAGTTCACCTATTTCACTGAGCACGGCGTCCACGCAGCAGGACACTTCGTCCACGGAGCCTCTGACGGATGACAGGTAGAGCCTCAGATCGGATATTTCCTCCTGGATCTTGTTGATGCCTTTCAGCTCTTTCAGGATGTGCTCAACTGCATGACTGGAGCCTTCGTCTTCGGCCATCTCCTCCTCTCCACCCCCGCCGCCGCCCTCATTCGGATTAGGTTTGGTCTCCTCTGATGAGGGACCCTGAAGGGGGACTTCTGCCCCCAACAGGCACTTTTGCAGCCGTCCCTGCGAACTTTCCTCCTCGGCCGGACTCTTCTGCGAGTCTCCTCCTCTGGATGAGGGCGGACGAGGGTCCTGCTGTCCTCCGACGCTTCCTGTGGAGAACATCCCTGAGCCGTGCCCTCAGTCAGCCGTTTCCACGCATGGGCAGCCCCCACCTCTGCGATACCTCCTTAAACGGTTGCGAAAACACATTTTAAAAACCGTTGATTGAACAAACACAGTTGTGCAGCTCAAACTCAGTGTTATGATCTGGTTTTCCCTCTCCAACTTCTCCTGATTCCTGCTCACTTGCTGCTGGTGAACGTTCTTTTCTGCTCCTGTAGGAGCTGCCTGTGTGAGGCGCCTACGGACTGATCGCTGCGCAGCTGCAAAGATCTCCCTAATGAGGGTTCTTCGGACAGCTTTGTAATTAGACCACCGTCATTCTTTCAATTTTCCACCAGCTGCGAAGTTTGTTAGCATTGAAAGCACAGATGGTGTGAAGCAGCCATAAGATGATCTGCCTCGTTTATCCAGTAAATAAATATCAGATAATCACTCGATTTCAGGTTGAGTTCTAAAGCTGCTAATTTAAGTCCAAGTTGATGGATCGGTCGAGGTTCGTGACACGATCGGGTTTTTTCTGGATTATATCAGCTCTGTAAATCAGATCAAAATTTGATATTTGCCAAGAATTTCAAAGTAAATAGATGTTTCTTTACCTTGGAGGAAATGAACTCAAGAACAGCCTCCGGAGATCATCTGGAGTTAAATCCTCAGTTGGATTCTTAAATCACCTCTTTCCATGAGGGATCTTATTAAACAGAGATGCTGGAGAGCTCAAAGCATCTGCTGAATAAT